>NC_056729.1:1502643571-1502663571 GCF_019279795.1 Protopterus annectens
CCATCTTGTTATAACTTAATCCATACACTGTTGGATACTTCCCAAAAGGTAACCCCTCTGTAAAACTAGCTCTCTCATGTTGTACCATTCTTTTAAGTAGTCTTCATAGTCTGAAGTCATTTGGGCCATCCAAACAAACAGGCCCTTAACTATACATCATTTTTGGTAGGTAGGATGGTTACTTGTATAATATAAATAAGAATTGGAAAAAGTGTCTTTCCTATACAGTTAGGATTTAAAGCTCCCTTTTTCTTAAAGTTCGGTAGTAAGGCATCTAGACAGTGGACCTTTGATTCATCTATAGTATGTGTAAATCTTAAAAAAGTTGCAGTGTGGTTTAGATATTCTATAAATTCAAGTAAGCTCTTTGTTGTGTCTACCAATAATAAAACAAATATAATCCAAAAAGCTAGTCTATAGTTTCCAACAATCTTTAAAACATGAGTGTAAGTACTTGTGTTCCCGCATCCACAACACAAAGATGGCATATATAGCAGTATATGCCATATCCATAGACATTCCATTTATCTGTCTGAAGAATTCTACTTCAAAACAAATAAAATAATTTTGAAGTACTAATTCCATACACTCTAAATCCAGTTTCACCTATAGTTGATTCAAGAATTTGCAGTTAAAGTGTTTTCATACCACCTTAGTTTCAAATCATGAGGGTAAGTGAAAAGAGGTCCACAACATTTAGTGCAACAAAAAGCAAATCATCTTTATACAGGACCTGTTTCATCCTCTTTTAAAAGTCCCAAGTATCTACCATACATGATTTCTCATATTAAAAAAGGCTTTAACTTTCTATAAACGTAAGTGGCTAGCAGCTGCTACAGCAGATCTTGTGCAGTGGGTCCAAAAGGTCTTTATGGACTTCAGGAATTCCAAATATGTTGGCATGATGACTTTTTCAACACTCAAAAACTCATTCAAGGCTGTATCAATGAATTTTTTTTCTATACACATCACTATCAAAAATGAAATAAGTATAGTATATTTACCACTCCCATACAATAATACCATCATCTTTGCAGTATACATCAATGTGTCCATTATAACCAAATCACCTACCTTTGTCTGGTTTCATAAGCCTTATCCCCTTAATAGTGCTTAAGTCATGAAGAACTTTCTTTTGCCATTGGTGCAAATTATATTTGTATTGTGTTGTCCTCTCAAAAGTTCTAATGTCCTTCTCTGTCAGGGCTTCAAAAGTCTGCAAAATTGTGCGATTGGGGGGGAGTTATACTTTTTTTCTTAAATTCATTTCCAGCTTTTTGACCCTTTGGGGTCACCAAATACAATACCAACATTTAATTTCCTTAAAAACAACTTTAACTCATGTAGGAATAAAAGTAAAACCCTCATGAAAAATCCTAAATTGTAGTTCTTCTAAATTTAATCCACTATAATAAATAACTTTGAAATGGTCTTGTATGTACACTACCCTATCAGTTATAATCTCATCAACACAGCTACTGGCTGATAGTAAAATGTCTACCTTTCTCCCCTTCCACTTTCACACCCTCTTACAGGGCCTCTGAATGCCTGAATTGTCCCCCAGCTCCCCCTGCACTCTCTTTTACAGGTAGTATTTGTTCTGTAGTCAGCTAAAAAGCCTTAAAGGGGGAAAGTCTGGGGAACACGGTAGCTCAGACCTGTCCTCAATATTCCCACCACTATAATTATCTATTTCATATTGTGATAATTGTTCTTCTACAGGCACCTTTTGTTTTTATTACCATAAAAAATTCATTGTGCAAGGCAACAAGTAAGCTTTATTTGCCTTGCTCTTAGGTTCATAGGTCATTACTAGGCTGACGACCACAAGGGCCTTTTTAAGCCTAGCCATGCATCCCAAATCTCTGACAAGTTCTGATACCCTTGATAGGTGCCAAACTAGGGATGAATTTATTTCCAGTTTCTCATCCAATTGTCCAAGTTGCACTTAAATTGAGTTAGGGAGGAACTCTTTCTCACATAGATGGGGAGCCTGTTCCATAGATGGGGTAGTCTCTGGGATACTCTCCAGTAGGTCCTATTTATATCACAGACAAGGTTTAAGTCTTTAGAACAGGTAATTCTGGTGCTGTTTGTTTTGTGGATATGCAGGAGGTCCATCAGAATGAGGTCTGACAATGCCTTGTATGCCAGGCATAGATCTCCCCTCAAAAGCCTGTACGAGACAGAATACAGGGATGGGGCCTTGAGGGGGTCTGAATAGAACATATTACTTACGCCCTGTATGGTTTTAGTGAGCAACCTTTGTGGACATTACAACTGTTGGATATGCCTGATTAGGTATATACCAAAGGGGGCACTGTACTCAATGACAGGTCTGATGAATGACAAATATGGTAGAACAATGACTTTCTTGGACTTAGATGCCATACCTTTGTTTATAAGTTACTCAACATAGTACGATTTCCTCATCACTGTAGACACGTGATGATCAAAGCCTAGATTACTATCTATGTGTGTCCCTAAGTCCTTGACTACTGGGTCAACTGTAAGAGGTGTGTGGCCAATATGATAGTTCCCAGGGAGGGATGACTTCCCAAAAGGATACTATTATGCATTTCTTGGCTTTTAGTTTTAGTCCATGGCTCTGTCACTAGTTGTTTGTCTGTGTCAGCCCATCCTGGAGAACATTTGTGTCAGTGTGAGATTCAATGATATCGCCTAATTTGCAATCATCAGCAAATTTAGTCAGCCAGTGACATTGCCCTAGACTTCTAAGAAGTAAATGCCAAAAAGGAGTGGTCCAAGAACTGATTCCTGAGGGACTCCAGTTGTGACAGGCCTCTTTGTAGAGGTGGAGTCCCCCAATTCTAACTTCCTTGGTCTTGTCTGTGAGCCAGTTGGCTATCCACTTGGTGACATACGGATTTGTACCTAACCTATTGAGTTTAACAATGCCCATGTGGGGTATTGCGTGAAATGCCTTGGCCAGGTCAAGGTAGGCAGTGTGAATGATTTTGCTCTCATCCATTGCTTTGGTGACCCTCTCAAAGAAGTCCACCAGGTTGAGTAGGCAAGATTTGCCCTTGAAGAAACCAAACTCCATTGGGTCCACTGTCTGGAGGTTTACTACATCTCTGTTGATCATCTCCATGATAATTCTTTCCATGGCTTTAAATATAAGACTAGTGAGACTTATGGGTCTGTAGTTTCCAGAATCTGCAGATGGCCCACCTTTGCACAGAGGGATGACTGTTGCCTTTCTCCATTCATTAGACATGAAGCCTGTTTGGAGGCTACAGTTAAATAGTAAGTCCAGAGGCCCTAATAGGTCATGTTTCATGCTATTTAGAAGGCATCCAGGGATACTGTTTGTGCTCATTAATGTAGTGTTCTTGGTCTTGGAGAGAGCATTAAGGACCTGTTTGCTAGTAATACTAGGGGGAGTTATATTTGATATTTCCTGAGGGAACATTGAGAGGGACAGAGGGGTAAAGTTGGAGCTGAAATTATCAGCCAGGAGGTTTGCTGTATCTTCTGGCTCAGTATTGGTGGCTCCATTTACAATCTTCTGGCTCAGTATAGGTGGCTCCATTTACAATCAGCTCTGCACACAATTGTGTATTGCCTTTGAGGTTGCAGACATAGCTAAAGAATACTTTGTGGTGCTCCTTGGCTTGGGAGACCAAGCTTAGCTCAAATTTGGCTTTGGTAGACTTTATTTGTCCTCGGAGTTTTTGCTTAGTTTGATGAGAGTGATCTGTGTGTCTCATGATGGAGTCTCCAATGACCAGAATGTTGGATCGTGGGGGGACACTCTGCTCCTTCTCTCACCAGGATCAGAATACAAGCACAGATTCCAAGCTGTCACCTATAAAGCAGTTATTAGGCCTTCTGATGATCAGCGGTCCCCAGGAAATGATATCCCCGTACTACGTCTCTTACCAGGTATTTCTTTCTATCTCTTTCTAACGTCATTGGTTTCCTTTTTTTAGAAATAGCACATTTCTCATCTACATTTTGTAACATTGTACAGTATCTCTCTTCATACAGATCTATAATGAGTGATAAATCATTTTAGATTGACAAGTTCAGTTCCATACATTTCTCATTATTTCTTATAATAGGTCTCATGAGTTCAGTACCAGAGTTGCTAAAAATGTCCAGAAGTTCTTGATGGAATGCAGTCTTTTCTATATTATTATTAGGAAATTTATAGACTCTGATCCCCTCTGTATATTTTTAAGTAAAATACATTCTTTTAAGAAACTGTTGTATAACATTAATGAGCAGTATTTCAAAAGTTTACTTTGCAGTTTATTAAGAGCACGTTCATAAGAATCCAGTTCTGAGGGAACTTGGTTCTTAAAGGAAAACATTTCATTAAGCCATTGCCCAAGGTCAATCCATGCATATTTGGAGTATGTTCTAGATTCAAGCGATTTCAGTATCCATGCCATCAGAAATACTGCACAGCAGGACTGCAGTCACTCTGAGAGGATGTAAGCAGAGGGACAGTCAAAACAATGCCATAGGAAACTGGAAATGAACCAGTAGCTTGACTGGTTAAACCTACCTGATTATATGAAATAGGTACACTACCATCACTATCAATTGTTGTATTGTGATACCCTATCACAGACTGTGATAGTACAATGATAAATCTGGTTAAAACGCACCAATAATTCCACCAGTGTCTATCATTTCTCAGTTTTCACAAGGTCCATCCATTTTTGTATATAAAAGAGGTCAAAACTTGAAAGAAATTTTTGAATCAAAAACACATAGTCAAGTATAATACCTTTTGGAACTTATAATAAATGTGGTCCATGTAAACAGTGTCCATACATAGTGAATGCTGACCATTTTATATTAAGGTTTAATGGTGCAGTTCTGACCATCAGTAAGCATTATAGTTGCTTAAGTAAAGGGGTTTTATAGCTTGTGTGCTATAAGAACTGCAGATTATGTCAGGAAAATGGAAAGACCCTTAAAAAGCATATATATCAACATCTTTATGATGTTAAGAAAGGTGCTGAGACTAACACTTTGTATAGACACAGTAAGTTGGATGACAATAGTATTTTCACTTTTTTGTTCTTGAGGAGATCCCCATTGACCTGAGAGGAGGGTCAAGGGAAACTAGAACTGAATACTGTAAATTACATTAACAGTTAAGATTTGATGCTAGCAATCCTACTGGATTAAATGACAATGTATTTTACTGGGACTGTATTAAAAATGGGAACTGCAAGATTATACTTGTGTGTTGTTAGATTGTTTTAACTTGCATATGTGAAAAAAAGCTTTTAAATGGTTAAATACTAACTTTTGGTGACAGTATAAAAATTCATTTTTGAATGGTGCATATACATATGTTTTTATTTGTTCATTGCTTATAAGATAAATAGAATAAATTGCATTAGTATTTTGGGTTAATTCTATTAAGTGAATTTTTTATATAGGATGTGATGTAATTTTTGGGTAGCCAATGGGAGCAGCACTGGGGTCATAAAATGGCATGTTTTCTAACTTTATTAGTTCTGATGAAGTCAGAGTTGGGTGAAAGTGCTTAACTAATAAAAGTGAGATTTTAACAGCCAAGGTTCTTTGGTTGTTCTTCAACATATCTTGGTGGTTTTCTGTTTACGTATGCTGGGTTCCTTGTATCACCCCATTTCACAAGTGCTTTGGTCATTATGGAAAATGTTATGGTGATGTAATATATAATCAAGATCAGATATATATAAAATAGGCAAAAGGCACTCACTCTTTTGAAATCCATAGACTAACCTTTATGCTTACTCTCTTAAAATCAATAGATTAACCTTTATTGTCACTCTCTTAAAATCTATAGACAAATCTGTACGGTACAGGAACTGGTAAGTCCATCTAGCCCTACAGTTCCAAGCCACCCATAATCCTTCATCCCAGATGTTACTGCAAACAAACTGAGCAGGACTAGTATGGTCTCCTATGAAAGGAAACTGGGGTCAGTTATATTCAGGTCAGTTACGCACAGGTGGGATCTGATGCAGAAAGACATATTTGTTTGAGATGTACAGTTTTGTTCCCAGTTTTAATGTAGGAAGGACTGAGTGGTGAACGTTTCAACATCCTGAGTCACAGGGAGATGTATTTTCCCTCTCCTCTAAATACTGTCGAGTGCTAGAGAAGATCAGATCAGAAAAGGCCACAGACCTGAAGTGACCTACTCTGGGCTAGGCCGTTTTGGTTCATTGTACTACTTTGGATGACTGAGAAGGATTTTTTACTAATCGTACAACACTGCTCTCTACTAACAGAGGACTGCAGAACACTGATACACCTGAAATGTAAAACTCTGAGACAAACTGCTTAGAGAGTATCAGGCAAAGAGACTCTAACAACAGCTTTTCAGAGGAAGACAATAATATTCTGCTAGAAGGCTGAGCAATCGAATATCATACTTGGTTAAAGAGAAAATGGTTCTTGTTATTTTCATCCAAAGGTATTGTCTCAAAAAAGAATGTACTAAACCATAGGTACTGTAATATTTGTAAGCATCTTTTAGGATGACTGCCAGGATGATTCACCTTTTATCCATCAGAGCATGCCTTATTAGAAGAGGTAAACTCATACAAAGTTGGTTAACACTCCTCCATACATATGGAAAGATTCTTCATGCCACTCTGAGCTCAGTGCATTTCTGTCATTAAAATTCTTGTCGTAGAAGGGAGTGCTCTTGGTACTAGTGACATGGAGCCAGAAGAGTTTCTGCAACACAAGCATCCATGTGGAAGAAAACTTGAACAATATCTCATGAGGATAGAGAAAAATAAGAATAGAGTAGACCTTTAGCTTTTTTTGAGCTACAATAAATCTGTGTATTCAACTCCATAGAAAAGGCCCTCTGTACTCAGATGACTACAGAACATTTTAGCTAACATTTTTCTCTTTTGGAGTATTGCTATGGTACAGATTGTATATTGTACAACGTTGTATTACTTGTTCAGAGTAAATGGACAGCCCTGAACAATACCTCACATCTCTTTTTTTTTTTTTTTTTTTTGCATTTTACTGCTGGAAGATGCCATTCATGTATCACCTCAAGCTTTTGTCTTCATAGTCAGCTGGGAACTGTTGTTTCTCCAGCTACGAAAAATGTATGCCTTGGCCATGGCTGATTATGCTTTTTAAATAAAATTTAGGCTGAATTTCTTTTCTTATTAATGAATATTGCTCAGGCCAGCCTGACAGTGTAGGCTGTCATTCACAGACAAGTGCTGAGCACTTGCAGATCAGTAATATTGTGGAGTTTGCTGCATTGTTTTAGTATCACCCACACCATTCGCATTGCTCTTAAATAATGGTGCACTATATGCCATTTATCTGTGATACCCGCCCATAAAGTATTTTAATAAATTTCATTGCCAGTGTCACGCTTGTACATGCATCTCACAGCATCTGAGTTAAGTGCTGTAATACTTTATCTTATAAAGCTTTATAACATTTTATTAAACCATGGCCCGAAAATGTTATTATATCCCTTGGGGACTTCACAGAAAGGATTCTATAAAGAATGTCTGTAGACATGCATGTTGGTGTGCCTATTAAAGTCTATGGATGCAGGTCCAGCTTTCCCTATATAGATATCACCAAGGCTAAATTTATATTTTGTACATGGTAATAGGCTGATAGGTTTAGCATTATTTTTACATTCTGAAACACAAGAGTTCACCATTTGGGAGTAAATGTGGTCTGGCGCTTTCTATATGATAAACCATAGTGCAAGAGTAAGGAAAATAAACATGACCAGCACACTAACTCATTTTAGCAGAGTGTGGCTGCAGGTGTTTATGCACTTATCACCTACGAATGCCTCTAGGCTCAAATATCGCTTGTTCATATTTGCACTAATAATTCCAAAACCATGCTACAAACAAGTTATCAGAAGATTTCATCTTAAAGCATACATGATGGCAAACTCAACTGTATTGATGTTTGACCTCTGTCTAATGTAGCTAAAAAGAAACTGAATATTATTTGTATGCAATTTGTATTGTAATAATTTTCATATTTTTCTAAATATCTCAACATTCAGTTAACAGATACAAAACTGCAAAACCTCAAATGAAAACTCACAGTTGTGCGAAGAAAATCTCGCAGGCAGTATGTGTCTTGCTTAAATGGTTACTGAGATATCACAAGTTGTTTATACAACATTACAAAATGAATATTTACTGCCTCTATAGCTGGCTTATAAAATCCATTTTAAAACATCAAACTGAAGGAATGCCACCAATGTAAAGATTAATCTATCTGAATAGTTAACCATGTACAGTTTTCTAGTAATGCTTTTGCTTCTAGAGATATGAATATTTGTTCAAACTGTAAGGGGATAACTTCATTTTTTACATACTCAGCCATATCCACTGGGAGTTAAAAGCATGCATTCAAAAGAGCTGTAATGGAGGGAATGAGCTACGAGAAATTCTTTTATTTTCTTATCCTGTCATTGATAACTGCTGCAATACCAAAAGCGACTCTAGCATTTTCTTTTAACTGATTGGCATGGTTTTCTGGTAAGTATGCCTCACTTGAAATAACTACTATGTGTAGTTCACTGCTTGACCTACACTTTAAATAACCACTTCTATAAAGGAAGTAGCAGTCTCTGCAGTATATAAGACATGCCATTTCTTTACTCACTCACACAAACATCAGTAGAGCTACAGTTTTTCAGCACAAAGGCTTTCTCCTCCACTATTCCTCAAACTCACTATCACCAATTCCCCACCACCCATACTCAGCCTTCCTTACATCACTAACAGCCACCCACCCTTGTCATAACTGCCTCATATGTTCTATCCATTTCACACCACTGCTAAAAATCCTCCTTGTCAGAGCCCACACTGGATCCAACCCAAATGACATACTGCCCTTGCAAACCCCTCTTCCTTCCAAAATTTCAAACCAACTCCTCATACTCAAAAATTCTACAATAAATGCAAGCAGCATGCTCCACAAATTAGAAAAAAATGTCTTCCTTATACAAGTCCTACATATCCTTGCAATCTGTAAAATTGGGGTTACTCATAGGTTCATTAGGTAGGTACTAGGCTATCGGCCCTAGGGCCTATACAAGCCTAGCCATAACGATGTTGGAGTGTTTCATTAGACGGACAGCATAAGGCATCTGTTTTAGGCCTGTGATTCTTTTTGTGAGGTATTTCTGCGGACTTTCTAATTGTTGCAGATGTCTTGTGAGGTACATACCAAATGGGGCATTGTATTCTATAATGAGTCTAATGAGGGATGAGTACAGACAGACAATGACCTCCTTTTTTCCTGGATGAAAAGTCCTTAGTGATAAGGTGTGCCATGTAGAAGGATTTTCTAACTGTTAAGGCTATGTGGTTATCAAAGGTGAGGCCACTGTCCACCTGTGTCTCTAGGTCTCCTATCACACTTTCAGTTTTTAGTTTACTGCCACCTATGTGGTAGTTCACAGGTATGTGTTTTTTCCCAAAAGTGACAGCTAGACATTTTTTGCATTTAGCTTGAGCCCATGGCTCTGGCACCAGGCATCTGTTTCAGTAAGGTCCTTTTGTAGTATATCCACATCATTTGGGGATTCAGTAATGGCTCCCAGCTTGCAGTCATATGCAAACTTTGTAAGCCCGAGTCCCTTAGTGTTGGCCTGTACTTCAGAGAAGTCAATGTCAAACAAGAGTGGTCCTAGGACAGAACCTTGTGGTACATTACTTGTCTGGAGCTGGATTTGGAGTCATCTTCTGTCAGTAAGCCAGTTTGCAACCCATCGAGTGGCATAGGGATTAATGTCCGGCTTAGCAAGTTTATCTAAGATTCCAGAGTGGAGGATAGTGTCAAAAGCCTTGGCGAAGTCCAAGTAAGCTGTGTGAACCACCTTACCCTCGTCCACAGCTCTGGAGACTGATTTGAAGGTCGATCAGGTTCAGGAGGCAAGATCGGCCCTTCGCGAACACAAACTGGGTGGGGTCCAGTGTTTGAAGGTTGCCAATGTCTTTGTTTCTAAGTTTCATGATAATACGTTCTATGGCTTGCAGATCAGGCTTGGCAGACTGATGGGACAGTAGTTCCCGGGATCCAAAGTGGATCGCCCCTTGTGGAGTGGGATGACTGTAGCTGTGCGCCACTGTGGGCACGAAGCCTGAGGTGAAGCTATGATTAAACATAACACATAGGTGTGGTGTCAGTTCATTTTGTAGTTCATGCAGTACACAGCCCGGGATGTCACCTGGTCCCATGGATGCTGTATTCTTGGGCTTTGTTGAGTGTTTTTTTTTTTTTACCTGAGTGGCTGTGATTACCAGAATTTGGCATTCTTTCAGTATTGAGATGGGCCCTTTAGGGGGTGAAAGTGGGGTGAAGTTGGCACTGAATCAGCCAGGATATTTGCAATATCTTTGGGATCAGTATATCTACTGCCATTCTGCTATAGCAGATCAGAGTACTGCCACTTAGATTATTGACATAACTATAGAATGCCTTGTGTTTGTCTTTGGAATCTTTGGCAATTTTGTTTTCATAACTAGCTTTGGAAGATTTTAAGAGGGGTCTCATCTTCTTACTGAGGCTGTTAAGGGAGTTGTTTGAATCCTGGGATCTTCCTCTTTTCTGTAACAGTTTCTTCCTTCTGTTGTACAGCTTATTTATGGCAAGGGACCACTAGATTGGCTTCCCTTTTTTTTTTTTTTTTTATTATTAAGAGGACAGCGTCTTGGTTCTATTTAGGATGGCTCAGTCCATGCACGAGTGAATGTGCTCATACAGCACCTTAGTGTAGAATTCAGCAGTTGAACTTCCAGTTCCCATCTGCATGGGTGTCATGAATCATGTTACTTCTGACTTGAGAAGCATGTAGTTGGCTTTGAAGAAGTTTTTGCACGGAGGTTTCCTTAAAGGGGGGGGGGGTGGAATGTGGATGTCAAGGGTGATTAGCTTATGGCCTCATCTGACCAACAAGGGGGTGACCACTGGTGTGGAGCATCGATGTACCATGTTGGTAATGACCAGGTCTAGAATATTGGTACCCCTGGTGGGACTATGAATTAGTTGCTCTAGGACATTGGAATTTATGAATTCCAAAAACTGTTGAGCAAAGGTGTTGGTACAGGAGCAGTTTTCCCAGTTAATGGCAGGGAAATTGAAATCACCTAGTATTAGGGTCATGATACCCTTAACTACAAAGCACATCCCCCAGGCTACAAGTGCATGTTTGGCATTAGACCTGATTCAAAAACAGGGGGTGTCCCCCTACTAGATGATAAAGAAAACCTTAGTATCCTTTCATATTCTCAAAATTCCTCAAAGGAGGATCATGACCCCAGTTGGCTGTTCACCAATACTGGCAATCAAAAGACCCCTCACTTAATTATTGCATGTATCTACCCTCCTTTCTCTTACCACACTTAATACTTTCTTTGTTCTGCTCCACAATATAATGATCTCTGTTACAAACAAAACCAACCATCTCAACCTGGGTGTTTAATGTTCTAAACTACACACAGTCAGGCATATGGGATCAATTGAAATCACAGCCTTAATGACCTAGTCAAGCAACCCATTAGACAATTTCAAAACTGGCAACCATACACTTCTTGAGCTAGTCCCAATAAAAAGGAATGCACAGTGGTGCAGCGGTAGCGATGTCACCTCATAGCAAGAGGTTCTCCAGTTCAATTCTCAGCTGGGGTGCCTTCTGTGTGGAGTCTGCATGTCCTTCCTGCATTCGTGTGAGTTTCCTCCGGGTGCTCTGGTTTCCTCCCATGTTACAAAGACATGCATCTGGAGCATTCCTCCCCAGGCCTCCACTGAAAATTGGCTTTGTTATTAGTCGGACTTTCCTGGTTAACAAATACTAAATAAAATAAATGAATAAAAGCCCTCATTCTGTCTCAAATGTATCTGCCCCCCACCCAGTATCAGTAATCACTGCCCATCATCTTTTTGTATTCTTCTATCACATGGTTTAAACCATCTCCTTCCACCTCAAATCAACTTTAATAACCTCAGAAATGAGCTTTCACAAATCAACTAGTCCCCATACCTAGCCAAACCAGACCCCTAATATGTCCTTGCTGACTTCCTCACCTCAAAGTAAACAAGAAAAAAGTGCTGAGTTTGGTTAACAATATGTCAGGATTTGACCCAAGTAATAATGGTCCACTTAACATGACCATTTTCACAGCCTCCATCTTATTCTTTCCTGGAAACACTGCATCATTCTCATTACTTCCCACTATCAACTCTCAACTCCAACACATATAACACAGTCCCCTTCCCTGGAGCCACTGCCTCTGCTGATTTATTTTAATAAAAACCGGGCTAAAAGACATTGCTATCCTTCTGAACAAATTATCCAGTGACCTAATGGCCTCCATACCCATTTCATCTCTCTCTCTCTGCAGACTCGCTCTATCTTACCCACTTGTTTAATATTTGACAAAACAGCAGCAGCATCATGCCACCACCATTGAAAAAAGCCACTGTTATGACCATAAACCCATCCAAACCATCCCATGATTCCACCTGATCTCTGTTCTCTCCACCCTTAGAAAGACATTTGAAAAGCTGGTCTACATCCAGCTCTCAAAATATCTACAGGCAGACAGAATCTTTTCTCTCTGCAACATGAATTCTGGTCTAGTAGAAGTAAAATGATGCTCTGTGTACCTTTACAAATGACATACTTAGCGATATGAAAAGAGCTAAAGTCACAGGAGAATTCATTATAGAACTTAATAAAGTCTTTGACACAACGCACCACCAGTTACTAATAAACTCTCTATACTCTGCAAGAGTGAGCCCTACACCAGCAAATGACTTGAATACTTCCTTTCCAACAGGATATTTAAAGTGCAGCTTGGACCATCCATCCCTCATACCACCCATACCATTCCCTGTATTAGTACCACAAGAGTACAATGAGGTACTTGCATCAGTCACCTATAGGTCGGATTCCTAAAGGTAACCACAAAGTGTACACTTTGTGTAACTTTTCTGAATGAATAGACAGACAAAGCATTGTGGTAAGACTGTTATTAACCTTTAAGAACCCCCCAGTAGTCTTCTATTTGTCAATAAACTTCCAAAACATCTTCTGCATATGCCAGTCTTACACTGTAGATACAATAAGTTCATGCCCAAATCTAGCCCGTCTTATTCAGTAGTCAAAAATCAGCTGGAAACAAACCGAATCTGGATGGCTGCTTACCCACATAGTAATTCTAAACTCTGACAAAACCAATGTTTTGCCCTTTGGTATCCAACAAAAGCTGGCCAAGGTACCCAGTAGATGGATCATTACCTGCTCCAATCATCAGGCAAGATAAACAGTTTAGCATTATAAATATAAAGTACTTCAGTGTCTGGCTAGACTGCAATTTTAATCTACTAAAGTAAGGCAAAAAGAAAACATTCTGCACTTCTGATCCAATAAAACAATCTGACTTCCTTTTCCCTGAATGAAAATCTGCTATTGATAAAGTAGTCCTTTTCCCAAAAATGACATTTTCTTCACTTTGTGATCATTGCACCAAAAAAGAACCTCAAAGCTTTATAAAACCTTCAATAACATCCACAAATAAATCATCCTAGCCCTGAAGGGGAACCACCACTGCTTTATTCATGAAGTCAAATGGTAACCTTTGTACCCGAGAGCCACTCTGCTTGTAGAAGGCCCACTCATTAACGTCATAAATCTTACTTTAACATTAACCTTTCCTAGTGAAGGGGCTACAAGACACAACCACTCCTTTATAACCTCAGATCCTCCTCAAGCATGTCACTTCACCAGTTCAAGTCCATAATTTAAAACTCCACACCGGTGAGCAAATCTTCCCAGTCTTACTCCAAAAATCTGTGTTACCACCCTCTCCACTAATAAAATATATTATACCCATTCCCAGAACGCACTCAGAACTAAATTCCATCCTATTCAAACAAGCAAAATGTAAATGTTTCCTTAATAAAGAAATCAAATAAATACATAAAAAAATTCTCTTCTAAGCTCAAATTTTGTTTGCATTGTACTTTATTGTAATGGTTTAAAAATATATTTTCAATCTGATGGTATACACATATGCAATAACTGCTGTGCAATTTTGTTTAAAAATGCATATTCTGTTTGACAATGTTATCATTATACTGTGACTAAGTGTCATTTTTGGCTGGATTGGTAATATCTTGTATACCTGGGCAGATCTTGAAAATAATATAGTTGGATCAGTATCTACCCCACTCAGCAAATGTAAACAAATATATACAACAAAATAATATAACAAATATGATGTGTCTTGTATAAGGACTTCCAGAATGTGATCTGCAGACGTTTGCTATTTGTTTCCATCTGAATGTTTTTTTAGCACAGATACATAAATTAAGAATTTTTGAAATGCTTCACCTTCAGATAAACCTTCCATTTCTCTATGAGCAAATATACATATATATATATATATGTATATATATATATATATATATATATATATATATATATATATATATATATATATATATATATATAGTGTTTGTTTTTTGAATCTGCAAATGTTATTGAGACACAGGCTGGTCTGTTCTCTTGTGAATACTGCAACTATTCATTTTCACTGGTACTTACTTGCAAAGCATGCAAATTATTCATATTATAGCATTTTAATGTTGATGCTTTATGTTTAGTTCATATAGCATTTAAACCCTTTTCCCTGTTCATGGAAGCACTCAGAATTAAAAACCTACTTGGAGATTCTGCTATTTCTGTATACCTTGCATGATCCTGGATCATTCATAAAAATGTCAGTAATGCATGTCTTGTTTTCTTTTTTGCTTTTTTTTCTGAAGTTGAACTGTTTATCTGACTTTTTTTGTATAATGATTTAATATATCTGATTATAAGATCACTTGTGTATTTCAGACTTGTCATTCTCATTTTTCACTTCATTTGAATTTGTTTCAAATTACGCTCCCTTGATCTGTTTAGAATTAATTAGGCTTTTGTCATACTTTTCTGAGGGTGAACCCATAATAAGAGATCATCAGTTGTCTTCACACATTCCAAGCCTTCAATTACTAAGGCAAAATCTCTCTACAATGGAGATGGTGAAATTAAACATCAAGCAGAAGTCTAAAGGAATATACACAAAATTCTTTGTGTATATCAGTGTTGACTACTGAGACTAAAATTGCATAAAACCCAACATCCTGTCCAACTTCCAGAGCTCTGTGACTTTTCCCTTCCAGGCTGGGTAGACAGCCACCACTAAAGGACATCTGTACATTCCCTATATAAATATGCCATTGCTCTCGTCCATTTGGTACCATTCTACCCGCAGTTTGTATTGCATAAACCTTAAGTACAACATCCATAATTTGGCATAATTTAGTCTACTCTGGATTTCACTTAGGAAACGCATGCTGTCGTTGCCTTTTGTTGTTTCTTCACATTTGTGTGTGTGTGAACATGTGTGTGTGTGTGTGTGTATATATATATATATATATATATATATATATATATATATATATATATCTATATATATACATACATGAGTTTATATGTGAAGCTCAAGTTTTCAGAAATTTGAAAATCATTGCTGAGACAATATGACTGGTCAGGGAGGAACACAAAGTAACTGATGATTCAAGATCTAATAAACTTCTGGAGAATCACACACCAAACAAAAGGGTTACCACCTGTCCCTCTTTGTATAGGACAGGCCTTACTTGGGTAGATGTGTCCTGTGGGGGGATGGGACTAAAAAATGGCAAATGTCCTGAGATTTTGGAACAAAAAATGGTACTTGCGTATTATCACAACCAGATATTTAATGGCAATAGCGGTTGCCTAACAATTACAAAATATGGTCAACACTGTGGTGGTGGTGCTGCGGTAGCGTTGTTGCCTCACATTTAGACGCTGCACGTTCGATTCTCAGTTAGAGCGTCTTCTGTGTGTCGACATGCGTGAATGGGCGTTCCTTCATTGAAGGTTGTGCATTAGGCCTGGCAAGCCAGCAAGTAAAAATCTACTGCCAATCATTAGCAGACCGGAGTTCCTCTTTGGCAACCCCTAACCGGGAAAAGCCAAAAGACAGAAAGACAGTTGTAGAAATGTTGAGTCATGTGTGCACAACAGTCTTTTCTCATGCAGTGATATGAGTAAAACATAAAAAAAGTACTGCTCATGTTTCTGTCTGCAGCTCACTGCCTGCATTTATGTTATTTTTAAGCCCGCCTGCTGCACGTTTCTTTGTCGTGGCAACAAATGTTGTCAAAGTTCTGTTATTCATTTGTTTGGGTAACGCAGATGAGTAATTAATTTGCTGTCAGTTGTGTCAAAAAGTTTTTGGATTATTTTAAGAAGTGTTTGAGGTATTTACCTACTACACAGAAGGACACTAATCAATTATTACTGAAATTTTCACGAAAGTAAGGAATTCAGTTCAGGGCGATAGCAGCCATGGTGATTCAAGCATGCACATGTAAGTCATGCAAAACAGGAAGAGTATTTCTTAAAATGTTCATGTTCCTAAAAGTAATGTACAATTTTTTTCCCAGTTCAAATAACTTACAATAACCATTTCAAGTGTTTCCTGCACTCCTATATGTGCAGGTATGCCCTTTTCGTGACCACGAAAATCTGGTTGCGATAATACATAAGTACCCAAAAAATATTTCCTATGTTTTCTTTAACAGTTGCATAAAACAATTTTTTTGTATCTGAAACACACTATTATCACATGAAACAGCATAAGCAACTCAAATGCTATAAAAATAAGCTTTAATTTTAGCAAAAAGTGAAGTCCTGTCCTTTGCACTGGCAATGGGTATGGTTTGTTCTGTAAAATTTCACATTTCTGCAAAAAATGGTCCACTTTTGTCATACGAAAATCTGGCATCCTTACCCAGCAATAAAGCATTTGCTTTTTCTAAGATGCGTTAATTGTTATTTGCAAACAGTTTGTGCAATATGCTAGCTGGTTAGAAATCCAAGATAGAATACCTATCAGAGCGAAACAATCTAAACATAAAAAGCATCTAATAAAACATAGAAATGGGCATTGTGCAACTAAGCAAGAAAGCCAAGAGCAAGCTAAAAGGAACAGTGAGGCAGGTTGTGTAGGATAATTAACATGACAAAGATCGGGTAGACTTAATATTATAAAATGGGACAATGGCAGCCTTCCATGCAAAGTTAATGAAGGAGGACAGTAAATGGTATAAAAACAGACAGCGTGATCTCAGTACAAAGGTATTGAAATCAGAAGATCTAAATGAATGATAGTATTGTACAATATAAGCTAGAAAAAGAAGATTCAGGATGCAAGACAATACACACAATACGCACATTGGATACCTAGATTTCATTGATTTGTTTTTAAACTGAATGACGAAAAAGTCAGTTCAGCTGATATGTATATATATGTATATATATGTATCTCTATATATCTATATGTATCTATATATATATATATACATATATATATATATGCATATATATATATATATATATCTATATATATATATATATATATATATATATATATATATATATATATATATATATATATATATATATATATATATATATATATATATATATATATATATATATATATATATATATATATATATATATATATATGTATCTATATATATATATATATATATATATATATATATACATATATATATATATATATATATATATATATATATATATATCTACGTATATATATATATATATATATGTACATATATACATATATATATACACAAATTATATATATATATATATATATATATATATATATATATATATATGTATATATATATATACACACATATATATATATATATATATATATATATATAAATATACATATATATATATATATATATATAAACATGCATGTATATATATATATATATATATATATATACATATATATCACGAAAAAATGGATGAATGGTGCAAAAGGAAGCCAATAAATGAAAAAACACCACCACGAACCAAGTAGGATAGCCTCGCTCCGTTTAATACACAAGATGCCACATAAACGCAAACCACATGTAATACAACGTTTTCGTCATTAACTTCTTCAGATAGTCTAAAATATCCCACACATCCCCCTTATATTTATACCTTAATTACTTTGTGATCCAATGGGAAAACAGACATCATTATTTAAAATCCCGATGACATCTCTCACTTTAAAAATGAGTGTAAAAAGCATAATTCCTTAAATACACTAGCATAAAACATAAATAACACAAATACACATTAGTTAAAACAAACCTTTTTTGTCTGTCATTTGCTTCATATAAATACTGTAGTAAATTCTTTAAAATTATTCGAAACCATTGAAAAGTTTAAAAAGTAATGTTTAACTTGGTAGCAGGTATTATACTTTAACTCCCCCATGTGGCTAAAAGGTGTTAGTGTAAAGCAAGAACCAAGATGAACCTTTCTAAATAAATACTATGAATTAACCTTTCCTACCGGGTTTTACTAGGTAGTATTTAATAAATAACAAAATAATTGGTAATGTTAATGGTAAAATTGTTGAATAAAAAATTGTTATTGAGAAGAAAAAGTCAAAATGTTAGTAAAAACATTGAATAAAGGGTTTTACAGTTTAGCAGATCTTAATTTCAGTACTGGCGCTAGTGAAATCATATCATTGAGACCAGGTGGTCTGTTAGCTTCTAGTATTAGCTGCCAGTATAGTTCCCTGTATTCAACTAATGTCTCCCACATACCACCCCTGGGGTCTGTTAGAACTACTTCAAGTACAAAAAACTGAAATCCAGAGGTTTTACAAGTCGTACTGTGTTTGTATAGTGCATTATTTTCACACTTGTTTTTAATGTCATATAGGTGTTCGTAAATTCTTTGTTTTAATTGTCTCTCACATTTGCCCACATAAAAGGATAAACATTCCTTACAAGTAGCTAAATATATTATCCCTTTAGTGTTGCAATTTACGTAAGTGTTTAACAATACGTTCTTGTTTCTAGCTTCTAAATAGTAAGAGTTCCCAATCATAAGGTGAGTACAGTATTTACACCTACCACACTTGTACAAGCCTTTCTTTTTCCTAGTAGACCTCTCTTGTTGAATTTTGTTGGAACCCCTTTCTAAGAAGTTTTTAATAGTGTTCCCCCTGCGGTAAATGTATGTTAAACGTTCGTCAAAGGTACGTTTCAAATCTGAAATTTTGGAAAATTTACTCCATTCCCTGTCCATTACTCTCCTAACCACCCCCGATGGACCCTCATAGGTGGTGACAAACCTGGAGTTAAAATTCTTTGCCAAACCAGTGTTCGATTTATTCTCTTTTCCTTTTTCAGGAGATATTTTCCCCAGAATTGGGGCAAATTTTCCTTCCCTTTCTTCTGATACCTCCTTCAGTATTCTGTCAAATAAATCACTGGGGTACCCTCTGTTCGAGAAAAACCTCTTTCAGCTTGGTTACTTCACTTGTAAAAGTTTGGTCATCAGAGGTCATTCTACACATTCTGACAAGTTGTCCTTTCATAACCGCTTTCTTCTGGTGTAGTGGGTGAGAACTAGTGAAATGTAAATAGGAGTTTGAGAAGGTTTCCTTCCTGTGAATTCTGGATACAAAGTGTCCATTGTTTTTCTTAATGTTGACATCTAAGTAAATAAGCTCTTGTTTGTCAAATTTGTGGGTGAAATCAAAAAATTCCGTTGTACCCATAAGGTATTCAACAAATTCTTCAAAATTGTTTTGATTGCCTATCCATAAAAAACATAAATCGTCTAAAAATCTCCCATACAATGTCCAAAACCTTTGGTAAGGGGAGTTTAACAAATATTTGTTTTCCCAATATGCCATAACAATGTTAGCATATGTGAGGGCACAGTGTGCCCCCCATGGCTACTCCCTTTTCTTGTTTGAAGTATTCCCCTTGAAAGAAAATGTTATTTTTTAGTACCATTTCCATCAGGACCAAATTTGTTCTAAACTCGTTCTGGGTAATGTCTTTGTATCCAG
>NC_056729.1:1502676071-1502688571 GCF_019279795.1 Protopterus annectens
AGCTGATCACAGAGGAGGAACTAGACTTCATGACAGTTGAGGCACCCACAGTAGGGCGCCTGTTTGGGATTCCCAAAATCCACAAAAACCAAAGAGATCCCCCCATGAGACACATAGTCTCTTCAAAAAGGACCAAAACAGAGTACATCTCTGAGCTATTGGACTTCTACTTCAACCCACTAGTCCAGAGCTCGAGATATTACCTCAGGGACTCCTGGCAATTTCTAAAAGAAATACACAGGATCCAGACAGAGACAGTTGACACCCCATTCATGCTAGCCACCTTGGATGTCACAGCTCTATACCCAAGCATCCCTCACCTAGAAGGCCTGCAACTGGTCAAGCAATACCTCGTAGCACACAGAAATGTGGCCACTGAGAGGGCTGACACGTTCTGCACTCTCCTCAAACTGGTCCTGAACAACAATTTCTTTGATTTTAAAGGGACCATTTACAAACAACTCAAAGGAGTGGCCATGGGTGCTAAAGTAGCCCCCTCATATGCTAACCTGGTCCTGTGTGCCTGGGAGATGGACACCCTGACGCAGTTAGATGGCTTTGACAAGGTCTGTCTATATAAGAGATACATAGATGACCTCTTTTTCCTCTGGAAAGGCTCCCCCCAGGAACTGGACCTCTTTCTTGACTCCGTCATGAGTAGCATACCGTTCCTGAGTTTTACAGTAGGGGACAAAGGACACAAGGTCAATTTCCTAGATGTGGAACTGAGCTTTGACACCAACAAGCTGAAGTTCTCCTCCAACATCTATAGAAAACCTACCCACAGGAACAACTTACTTGACTATCACAGCCAGCACCCCAACTTTATGAAAAAGAACGTGATTAAGGGGCAATTTGTTAGACTCAGTAGATTGGTCAGTAGCGACACCAAATACAGCACTGAGAGCTCACAACTCAAACTTTGGTTCCTAGAAAAGAACTACCCTAGAGGACTGGTCAACAGAATTGCCCAAGAAGTGTCTGAACACAGACACACCAGGCACCGACCTATCCTGGTTTATGGAGAGTTTGGAAAAAGCAAGCCCAAAGAGGAAACTCTGCCCAGATTTCCTATACCCATAACCAAGGATGGTGACAAAATAAAAAAGTGTCTGTCCCAAAACTGGGACATACTCAGCTGCAACGCAGATCTTAACAAATCACTGGGGAACACACCTACTTTCACCCACAAGAGGTCCCAGTCTCTCAAAACCCTGTTTGAGAGAAATAAAACAAGCCCCCCCATGATAGGCAGCCACAGAGGGACACACCCCTGTGGACATTGCATCTGCTGCGAGCATATCAGCACAGATGACTTGGTCACCATTGGCAAACTCAGACCTATCCAAGTACGGGGTTCTTTTGACTGCAACTCCACGCATGTAGTGTATCTCAGCAGGTGCTCATACTGCCCTTGCTTCTATGTGGGTATGACCACCAGGAAGCTCAGCGATAGAGTGAAAGAACACTACCAGGCTATAAGGAGAGCAGACCCCAGCAATGCCCTGGCCAAACATGCAGTGCACTGCAAAAAACCCACGAAATACAGTTTCCTAGTCCTGGAAGAAGCCCCCAGCTTCAGTGAGGACTCCAGCACTCCTTTGGAAGTCAGAGAGTTAAAATGGCAAATTAAGCTAGGAGCAGACAGCTTTCCAGGTCTCAATGGCAGCCTGAACATAAAATGTGTACTTAAATGGATCAGGTAAGCACAGCATTTCCCCTCCCACAAGGGCCTGCATCACAATAGCTACCTCCCATTCTTAGGTACCTGTACCTGCCCACCTATATGACATCACTGTTAGTATTTATAACCAAGATGGAATGCACTTGTATTGATTTCTGAAGAAGTTCACTTACTTTGTAATAAAAGTGCGAACGAAAGCGCTCAAATCAATCTCCTTGTGAGTGTGGCTTTTTTCCATTTAGAAGTTACCCCTTACAGGCAGACTTCTGCAGCATTTCTTGTGGATCTAAGTGTAGCAGTATCAGTGATTTTCTTGTTTTCATTAATATTGGTCTAAGTGGTTTCCACACACACTGATACTGAACATGGATACAGCCAACAACTCCGAGGACCAGATCGACAGCCAGGAACTCCTAGACTGCTCGATCTACAGCATTCCATCTGATCTGCGTTCCCTGAAAATATCGCTGACCCAAACCTCCACCATAGCAGAAAACCTGCTAAGAGAGCTCAATAGCTCCAGGGACATAGGGCAGCAAGCAAGGGGCACGGCCGGCCAACAAGCAGGCCACAAACTGGCCCCCAATCCGAAGAACCTGATCATGGAACAGATGCAGCAGCAAGACAAGTACAATCCGTTTGCTGACCTGGAAGGAGCGGCTGGCAGCCGACACACGCAAGACAAAGGTACGGACTTGTACAACAAACTCAGCCTAAATGACTGCATTTTTCTAATGCACAAGCTAGAAAAGCTACTCGTGCTATACAAGACTTTAGAAACAGATAACTACTATCTAACGGAGTGCGCCAGAAGAGACATTGTACCGAAAGGATTAAGGCTGTACAAGTTCCCCAATGGGATAGTGGCGAATGAGGACACATTCCATGCCCTAGTGAAAATCTACAACAGCGCGGGTCTTGAAGCTATGAAGGTGCTAGTCGCACACAACGAAAAGAAAATGGTGGACCTGAAGGAGCAAGCACAAGGAATAAACGACACGATTACACAGCACCCGGCCTTTGACCGCCTCAATGCTGAGTGGCAGGACATAAGTAACAACATTGCCAGACATGTCGGGCGCATCGTGAAAAAGAAAAGAAAGAAACTGAACAGAGATGTGGAGGACTACCGTAGTAAATCAGCGTACCCCATTAAAAACCACAAGGGCACAGCGCCCACAGCAGCAACAGCTGACTCCCCGACTTCCAGCAGCGACGAGGAGGGCCCTGATACAGGGTCGAGAGATATAGCAGCTTCCCACTCCGGCCAACCTCAGGGCCATGGCAAATCCAACGCCAGGCACAGCACTCCTGCAAATAGAGACCACGCGGACACTGGCACTCCCAGGGGATTACCGCGAACACAACTCCCACCAAATCAGACACCTCCGCTAAAGACGGATAACAAGAAAATAACAGAGCAGCCTTTTTTTCGGGAGGCCAGAGACTTCTACAGCACGGACCAGAGACCCCGCGAAAGTCCGGCACAACAAGCACCGAGGGGAAGGGGGAGAGGCAGGGGCAACAGAAGGGGAGCTCCACTCAACAATCGATGGCCCAGAAAGGCCAAACAGAGGCAGGATATATAAATATCCACCCCACAGGAGCACGCGATGCTGGAGCTTCAAATAAAATCTTCAACCTCTCCCACATACCCTTGGATCAAGATGCTGAGAGTGTGCTTTTAAAAGGCCTTAACTTTATACCCTCACAAAGGGCGAACAGTACAGATGTACTGTTGGATCTAAAGTTGTTCTGCAGAAAGCTTAACCTAAAGCAGCTGTTTTCCCAACACAAAACACCATGGGATTTGGATGAAGCTGCATCCAACAGCCAGGATCTCCCGCCACTGATAGAGCCCACGGATGATTCTACTCTCCCGCCAGGACCGCGACCAGTCAACAGAGGCCAGGACACGAGCAGCAACGGCACCATGTCCCTAGGGCTGAGTCCAGCCCAGACCGTGGCGCCACCTCACAGCTCAGAAACCCCCACAGTAAGTACGACTAATGTCGTTGAGCCCAACAGCAGTGCCAATTCCGTTGATTCGGCCCCCACCCGTCGCACGAAATCAGCCGACACATGCCGGCCACGGGGTAGTCAAGTGCACATTGGGGCAGAAGCATATGGCAAGAGTACCGATCTAGCTGCAGTTAGGGTGTTGCAAGGTGGGCCAGGCGCCAGAGCGGGACGCGGAGACTACCTCAACAGCCCACGTGGAGATGGCACCATACTCAATACAAGCAACCGGAAAGGCCTGGCGGGATCTTACACCGGCAACAAGGATGGTGGCTTGTTGCCCCACGCGGCAGCACCAGTTAGCAAGGTGAGTCTAGTCCAGACTACAGTAAATGACAACGGGCCTCTGGCACCAAGTGTTAGCACCCCGTATACGGGCAAGCAGGGTCCAGAGCAGTATCTCACCGCCGGCACTGTGAGTACGGGCCGCAACCAGGTGCCATGTGACAGGCAAAGTAAGGGCTCTGAGCATTTCGGAGCTTCTAATCTCCAAGCCGGCCTGACAGCGGCACGAACTGAAGTGCTGCAGCAGTATGAGGCTACCGCACGGACCCCCAGTATAAATGCAGACAGCACGGGGGTACCTATCCTGGGGGCTAGCCCGCACGGAGAAAGGCCCTCTCAACATACAGAAGTCATCTGGACAGAGTCAACGGCCCCCCGCAGTAGTACTCATATCCCAACGGAGAGAGATACCAGTCGCGCCGACAAAAGAACAGACTTATTCGCGACCACCTCAGCCACCAAAAACAACAGTAGTGCATTTAATAAAGGTATAATAGTGTCTAGTACTGTACCAAGTTTTTCAAACATCACTGGACAGGCTGTTGTAATTAATTCAGTTTCAAAAGTGCCTAGAACTGTGCCGTACATGTCTAACTTTACAAAAGTCAGCGATCAAACAGTAGTAAATGATTCGTTTTCTTTTTCGTCTTGTTCTTCTGTAGAGTGTGTAACAGTACCCAATATTTCCAATGTCATTGATCGTGCATTATTTAACTATCCATGCTCCGAAGTTTCAGTGTGTAGAGTTTTAAGATCACAGCAGAATTCTGAGTCACATGCGTCTAAGGCGGAAGCGCATTGGTTTAGCGAACAGGCGACTAACACTGGAGTAAAGTATAACGAATGTTACTTAGAGGATAAAATGGTTATTAGCAACAGAAATACATTGGCCCCACACAGTTGTAAAGTGCACAACACAGAAGCGTTCAGCATAAACCCCAAGTGTGATCAGGTAGACAGTATACAAAGCGCCATAGCCAGCAAACAGCATGCTAGATTTTCAAGCGACACAAAGAGTAGTAGCACAGAGCCTACCCCAATTGGCGCCAAAGTAGGCAGCCCCACCAACACAAGGAAACGCGTGTCAAGCGCATCAAACATGCAGACTTGCAAGCGAGTAGCCAATAACACACTAGAGGTAGGGCCTCACGAGACAGGACCGGCGCGAGCAAACGCTGATATTGAGGATAGTATGGCAGCAGCGTTTCGTAATGAAACGGAGTGTGTTACTTCTGTTAGCAAAATGCCTGTGGAGTACAAGTGTGATGTCTCCAAGTCTGATAGTATTGTTTCAGTTCCCAAAAAAGTTGTTTCCAGAAATGTGATTTCTAACTATAAGTCATTGAGTAGGGTTTCCAATGTTGTGGTTACGGATCTTGCTGTCACTGATTGTGATATTGATTGTGATGCAGTTTTTTCCAAACATGTTGCTACCGATTGTGATACAGGTACCGATTGTGATACAGGTACCTCCAAGCATAATAGTTGTTTCCATATTAGCCCAAAAGAACCTACGAAACTGCCGAAGATGCTAATGTTCCCAGAGGTAAAGAGAACAATGCCAAGAGTATAGTAAAATGTGCCAGGGACCCAGGCAATTTTAACCCAGGGTACACAGAGCATACCCCAGCAGACAGAGATAACCATACCGGGCTCTTAGACAGGCAGGAAATGAGCAGAATCTGGTTAGGGCTGCCACCTGGGGACCAACACCCAACTAGGGGTCCTGATCTAAGCAAGAAAGTCATGGACCAAGCGAAGGTGCAACAGGCAATAGTAGCCCCACCTAAGTCCCTATGCCTTTCTACTGGTCCCTTAGTTCGGCCAGCCCCAGACACCCATACAGAAGGCAGGCTCCACTCCCACATGCAGATGAGGGAACCCAGAACCCCTCTAATGGAAGCCCACCAGCCTTGCCACTCAGCGGCTTTCAGCCCCAGGCACCCCCCCATAGGAGGCGCTTCTATGCTCAACACAGCCCCCCAGAGGAGCCCCCTCCTCCCCCCCAACTCCCAGAGTGACTCGGATTCAACCCAATCCAGTCAAGGTTGGGACCCTAATACACCCCAGCTAAGAAGGAAAAGCACCATAAATCCCACACTTCACACACACATAAATGTGTACTCCAAAGTGTGTGAAACAGAGATCAGAGCACTGCTACTAAACACAGATCCCAAACCCTATAGCAATCTGACCCCCAAAGAAAGAACAGCCCTCCACAATTTGTGCCACAACAACCAACTGAGAGTGCTAAAAGCTGACAAGGGTGCAGGAGTAGTGGTCATGACAGAGATTGACTACACTCACAAAATGGAAGCGGTACTAGCAGACACCAACGGGTACCGCACCATCCCCAAAAGCGAAGTACTAGAGAGCTTCCGCGCCATAGATTCATCCCTGCTGTTACTAGCCTACAAAGAGCAGATCACAGAGGATGAACTAGACTTCATGACAGTAGAGGCACCCACAGTAGGGCGCCTGTTTGGGATTCCTAAAATCCACAAAAACCAAAGTGATCCCCCCATGAGACATATAGTCTCTTCAAAAAGGACCAAAACAGAGTACATCTCGGAGCTTTTAGACTTCTACTTCAACCCACTGGTCCAGAGCTCGAGATATTACCTCAAGGACTCCTGGCAATTTCTAAAAGAAATACACAGGATCCAGACAGAGACAGTAGACACCCCATTCATGCTAGCCACCTTGGACGTCACAGCGCTTTACCCAAGCATTCCTCATCAGGAAGGCCTGCAACTGGTCAAGCAGTACCTGGTAGCACACAGAAATGTGTCCACAGAGAGGGCTGACACCCTCTGCACTCTCCTCAAATTGGTCCTGAAAAATAATTTCTTTGAATTTAAAGGGACCATTTACAAACAACTCAAAGGAGTGGCCATGGGTGCTAAGGTAGCCCCCTCGTACGCTAACCTGGTCCTGTGTGCATGGGAGATGGACACCCTGACGCAGTTGAATGGCTTTGACAAGGTCTGTCTATATAAGAGATACATAGATGACCTCTTTTTCCTCTGGAAAGGCTCCCCCCAGGAACTAGACCTCTTCCTGGACTCCGTCATGAGTAGCATACCTTTCCTGAGCTTCACAATAGGAGACAAAGGACACAAGGTCAATTTCCTAGATGTTGAACTGAGCTTTGACACCAATAAGCTGAGGTTCTCCTCCAGCATCTATAGAAAACCTACCCACAGGAACAACTTACTGGACTTTCAGAGTCAGCACCCCAACTTTATGAAAAAGAACGTGATCAAGGGGCAATTTGTTAGACTCAGCAGACTGGTCAGCTGTGACACCATATACAGCACTATGAGCTCACAACTCAAACTTTGGTTCCTAGAAAAGAACTACCCTAGAGGACTAGTCAACAGAATTGCCCAAGAAGTGTCTGAACACAGACACACCAGGCACCGACCTATCCTGGTTTATGGGGAGTTTGGAAAAAGCAAGCCCAAAGAGGAAACTATGCCCAGATTTCCTATACCCATAACCAAGGATGGAGACAAAATAAAAAAGTGTCTGTCCCAAAACTGGGACATTCTCAGCTGCAACGCAGATCTTAACAAATCACTGGGGAACACACCTACTTTCACCCACAAGAGGTCCCAGTCTCTCAAAACCCTGTTTGAGAGGAAGAAAACAAGCCCCTCCACGGTAGGCAGCCACAAAGGGACACACCCTTGTGGACAGTGCATCTGCTGCGAACATATCAGCACAGATGACGTGATCACTATTGGTAAACTCAGACCTATCCGAGTACAGGGTTCTTTCGACTGCAACTCCACGCATGTAGTGTATCTCAGCAGGTGCTCACACTGCCCCTGCTTCTATGTGGGTATGACCACCAGGAAACTCAGCGACAGAGTGAAGGAACACTACCAGGCTATAAGGAGAGCAGACCCCAGTAATGCCCTGGCCAAACATGCAGTGCATTGCAAAAAACCCACGAAATTTAATTTCCTGGTCCTGGAAGAAGCTCCAAGCTTCAGTGAGGACTCCAGCACTCCTTTGGAAGTCAGAGAGTTAAAATGGCAAATTAAGCTAGGAGCAGACAGCTTTCCAGGTCTCAATGGCAGTTTAAACATAAAATGTGTACTTAAATGGATCAGGTAAGCACAGCATTTCCCCTCCCACAAGGACCTGCATCACAATAGTTACCTCCCATTCTTAGGTACCTGTTCCTGCCCACCTATATGACATCATTGTTAGTATTTATAACCAAGATGGAATGCACTTGTATTGATTTCTGAAGAAGTTCACTTACTTTGTAATAAAAGTGCGAACGAAAGCGCTCAAATCAATCTCCTTGTGAGTGTGGCTTGTTTCCATTTAGAAGTTACCCCTTATGGGCAAATTTCTGCAGCATTTCTCGTGTATCTAAGTGTAGCAGTATCAGTGTTTCTCTTGTTTTCATTAGTATTGGTCTAAGTGGTCTCCATACACTGATACTGAACATGGATACAGCCAACAACTCCCAGGACCAGATCGACAGCCAGGAACTCCTGGACTGCTCGATCTACAGCATTCCATCGGATCTGCGTTCGCTAAAAATATCGCTGACCCAGACCTCCACCAGAGCAGGTAACCTGCTTAAAGAGCCCAACAGCTCCAGGGACATAGGGCAGCAAGCAAGGGGCATGGCCGGCCAACAAGCAGGCCACAAACAGGCCCCCAACCCGAAGAACCTGATCATGGAACAGATGCAGCATCAGGACAGAAATAATCCGTTTACTAACCTGAAAGAAACGGCTAGCAACAGACACACGCAGGACAAAGATATGGACCCGTACAACAAACTCAGCATTAGTGACTGTATCTTTCTAATGCACAAACTAGAAAGATTACTTGTGCTATACAAAACGCTGGAAACAGATAACTTCTACCTAACGGAATGCGCCAGAAAAGAAATAGTACCAAAAGGGCTCAGGCTGTACAAGTTCCCCAATGGCATAGTAGCGAATGAGGACACATACCATGCCCTGGTGAAAATCTACAACAGCGCAGGACTAGAAGCAATGAAAGTGCTTATCGCACACAATAAAAAGAAAATGCTGGACCTGAAAGAGCAGGCACAAGGAATAAATGACACGATTACACAGCACCCTGCCTTCGACCGCCTTAATGCAGAGTGGCAGGACATAAGCGACAACATAGCCAGACATGTCGGCCGCATCGTTAAAAAGAAAACGAAGAAACTCAACAGAGACCTAGTGGACTACCGAGACAAAATGGCGTACCCCATCAAAAACCACAAAGGCATAGCGCCCACAACAGCAACAACGGGCTCCCCGGCATCCAGCAGCGACGAGGAGGGTCCGGATACTGGATCGAGTGAATTAGCAGCCACCAACTCCGGCCACCCTCAGAGCCATAGAAAATCCAGCGCCAGGCACAGTACTCCTGCAAACAGAGACCACGTGGACACCGGCACTCCCAGGGGGTCATCGCGAACACAACAACCACCTAATCAGACACCACCGCAAAAGATAGATAACAGAAAAATCGCAGAGCAGCCTTTTTTTCGCGAGGCCAGAGACTACTACAGCACGGACCAGAGACCCCGCGAAAGTGCAGCCCTACAAGCACCGAGGGGAAGGGGGAGAGGCAGAGGCAACCGAAGGGGAGCTCCACTCAACAATCGATGGCCCAGAAAAGCCAAACAGAGACAGGAGACGTAAGAAACCTCCCCACAGGAGCACATGAAGCTGATGCCTCAAAAAAGATTTTCAACCTCTCCCACCTACCCTTGGATCAAGGTACCGAGAGCCTGCTATTGAAGGGCCTCAATTTTATACCCTCCCAAAGGGCAAACAGTACGGACGTACTGTTGGATCTAAAACTGTTCTGCAGAAAACTCAACCTAAGGCAGCTTTTTTACCACCACAAAACGCCATGGGATTTAGATGAAGCGGCATCCAACAGCCAGGATCTCCCGCCACTGACAGAGCTCACGGAGGATTCTACTCTCCCGCCAGGAACACGACCCGCCAACAGAGACCAGGACACGAGCAACAACGGCACCATGTTCCTGGGGCCGAGTCCGGCTCAAACCCTGGCGACAAGTCACAGCTCAGAGACCTCCACAGTAAGTACAGCTAATTTTGTGGAGCCCAACAGCAATGCTTGTTCCGTTGGTTCAGCACCCACCCGGCAGACGGAAGCAACCGACACGGGCGGGCCTTTGTTTAGTCTAACTGTTAATGGTGAAGGTGCACACAGCAACAGTACCGATCTAGCTACATGTATTTTGTTGCAAGGAGGGCTGGGCGCCAAAGCGGGAAGGAGAAACTTCCTAAACAGCCCACGTGGCGATGGCACTGTACTCGGTAAGAGCTACCTGACTGACCAGGCAGGACCAAACACCGGCACTACAGATAGGGGTGCGGTGCCTCATGCGGCAGCACCAGCTAACAAGGGGAGTCCAGTTCAGCTAAGAGTAAGAGACAACAAGCCTCCTACACCAAGTGCCAGCACCTCTTATACGAGTAAACAGGGTCCAGAGCAGTGTCCCACGATAGGCCCTGCTCTTACGGGCCCCAAACAGGTGCTATTTAACAGGCAAATTAATTGCTCCGATCGTATCAGAGGGTCTAATCCTCAAGCTGGCCTTGCAGCGGCACAAACTGTAGCGCTGCAGCATTGTGAGGCTACTACACTGACCCCCAGTTTTATTGCAGACAGCATAGTTGTACCGATCCAGGGGGCCTGCCCGCACAGAGAAAGGGCCTCACAACATACAGAAGTCATCCGGGCAGAGTCAACGGCCCCCCGCAATGTTACTCATGTCTCAACGGACAGAGACACAAGTCGCGTCAACAAAAGAACTAACGTAACTGCGACCACCTTAACCACTAAAAACAACAGTAAGACATGTAGTAATTGTATAAAAGTGTCTGGTACAGGAACAGAAGTTTCAAAAATCAGTGATCAAGCTGTAATACTAGATTTGGTTTCTGAAATACCTAGTACAGTGCCGAATGTTTCTAATTTTTCTAATGTCGATAAGCAAACAGTAGTTAATGATTCTTTGTTTGAGTGGTATGGAATAGTACCTAATATTTCTAAAGACAATGATCAAGCTTTATTAAACTACTCTAGTTCCGATGTTGCAAGTTGCAGATTTCCAAGATCACAGCATGTTTCCGAGTCACATGTTTCTAGGGTAGAAGCGTCCTTGGTTAGTGAACAGGCTATAAGCATAGGAATAAAGTACGGCAAGGGTTGCTTAGAAGCCAATAATGTTGTTGACAACAAAAACGCATCGGCCTCACATTCTTGTAAAGTGTCCACCACAGAAGCGTGTTGCAAGCACTCCGCATGTGTCCATGTAGACAGTAGGCATACCACCATAGCCAGCAAACAGCATGCTAGCAGTACAAGCGACACAAACAGCGGATGCACTGAGCCTACCCGTGTTGGCGCCAAAGTTAGCAGCCCCACCAACACAAAGAAGCGCGTGGCCAGCGCCTCAAACCTGCTGACTTGCCAGCGAGTAGCTAATAACACCCTAGACATAGAGCCTCACGCCACAGGACGGGCTCACGCAAACGCAGATATTGTAGAGTGTATGGCTGTAGCGGGTTCTAATAAAATGGAATGTGGGGCCTCTTCTAGCAAATTGTTTGTAGAGTACAAGAGAGATGTTTCTAAGTCCAATTGCATGTTATCAGGTTGCAAGAATGTTGTCTCCAGAAATGTGATGTCTGACTTTAATTCATTGGGTAAGGTTTCTAAGCTTGCTGTTACTGATTGTGATACTGTTTTTGATACAGCATTTTCCAGACAAGTGGATGCTGATTGTGATACAGGTACCTCCAATTGCAATAGAGATGTTCCCATTAGCAGAATAGTGTTTAATATTACAAAAGAAACTGCCAAAGGTACTATAGTTTCCAAAGGCACAAAAGAATGTGCCAAGAGTACGGTAAAGGGTGCCAGTGATCCGGGCAACTTGAACCCTGGGGGCACAGAGCATGCCCCAGCTGACAGAAAACACCCTACCGGTTTCTCCAACAGGCAGGGAACCAGCAGAACCGGGATAGGGCTGCCCCTTGTGGAACAACACCCAACAAGGAGTCCCGATATAGGCAAGGAAGTCACAGACCAAGCGAAGGTGCAACATGCAACAGAGGCCCCACCTAGGCCCCTATGCCCTTCCATTGGTCTCCCTGTACGGTCAGGCCCAGGCACCCCTGCTGATGGCAGGCCCCACTCCCCCATGCAGATGAGGGAACCCAGAACCCCTCTTATGGTGGCCAACCAGCCCAGCCACTCAGCGGCTTTCAGCCCCAGGCACCCCCCCTTAGGGGGCGCTTCTGTGATCTGCACAGCCCCCCAGAGGAGCCCCCTCCTCCCCCATAACTCCCAAAGTGACTCGGATTCAACCCAATCCAGTCAAGGTTGGGACCCTAATACACCCATGCTGAGAAGAAAAAGCACCATAAATCCCACACTTCACACACACATAAATGTGTTCTCAAAAGTGTGTGAAACAGAGATC